>NC_025995.2:113609957-113653938 GCF_000442705.2 Elaeis guineensis
AGCCTCGTCACTTGTGCCGCAAGTTGTGCAGCCAATATATTACGATTACTTCCAGAGCTTCCTGTTGCTGCACCAACAGCATTTTGTGATGCTTGTTGAACCTGCATTGTTGGAGGGACACGAGTAAACTGTGGAATATTTCCAGATTGGCAAGTAATTTGGTGTGTCCTCTGATTAAGTAGATGGGGATTTTGCAGTTCTGACACAGGATGCAATGTAGCTCTATAAGCAGCCACTCCTCTCTGTTGGTCAGCTGGAGATCTTGTGCTTGTGAGATATGGTGCTGGAAGGCCCACCACCTGGTGCAATGCTGGGTTCAGAGTGTATTGGTGGTCCTGGCGATCTCGGTTCTGCATATGCAGTAACCAAATGGAGTTAACCCAGTAAGAGAATCACAAATAAAAGTGCATGGTCAGATAAACTTATCAAAGCAAGCACATCTAAATCAAACAAATCTCAAAAATGTTAAAAGCTACAGGAATATCACCCATGACAACAATATAGTTTCAGCATTGGTAGGCCAAACTCGCTACAAATAACCTCCCAATATAATGATCATAAGTATTCAGTTTCTGAAAGTGATGATCAATTGTGGACCTGAAGATGTTGAATAATTGCAAAAGCATTTACAAAGAGTAATGCTTCAGTGCTGTTTATAGTTATAGCGAATGCAGATGCAGCTGATAGTAATTTTATCGGAACCTGCATATAGGTGAAAAGATATCATATGCTACTGAAAGTCTATCACAAATTTTAACCAGTAGCAACTCCCCTGAACCACTAAACTCAGGGCTGATCAGGGAGAATTACCAAGTGATCATGTGTGGTTAACGACAATGGCAGTTGAGTTTTATCACTCACATAGTCACATGTTCAATTCATCAGTGACATGTAATTTAGTTATGTGGCAATTTGTACCCTCTGATCTCTAAAAGGGTAATCTAAGATGACACATGATGTATAAAACCCAAAATCACCTTCCAGAAGCAAGATATCGGATATCCCAATATACATGCAATCAAGTACAAATCTTATAAGATAGAAATAGTTTTGTGACAATCAACCCACACTATGAAGAGACAATAATCCAATGTATAGTGAAAGATCTAAGAACATCAAATTGGATTGCTGAATATTCATGACCATGATAAGAATGAAGTCAACACAAAATAATCAAATTGCAAAAGTAGTCACAAAGCCATTGGAAGGCATCATTTTTGGGTTTACTAATGGTTAGAGTGTTCTAATGATGTTCTTGGGTTTGAGCTATTAAGCTTTGTACTCATGATTGGTATCATCTGTATCCAGGCCTTCTAGTGGTAGCCCAGACCATAAAAGCAACATGTTCATTTGACTGCAAGTTGTGATGCCTAGTTATACAAGCTGCAAGGATCACAGCGTTTGACAAGACAATCCGAAGACCATTTTGTCAACTCCTCTTTGTGCTCCTCTCCTGTCTTCTCCATTCTTTTAATTATATATTTCCTTTCACTTACTCTTTATATTTCTCCCATTACATACCTTTTTTCCCTAATATATTTGAGGATGATATACCAGATACTGTGCATGTTGCATGTCACTTACAATCTTTGTTTAGAGCCTATAAAGGTCTTAAGGCCTGATTCTAGCACCATAGGTCCATAACCTGAAGATCTAAGAGTCTTCACAGAATAACCATTGAGTGATTCGAAATTCTGACAATGAAGAAAAATTATGAGGGAAACAAATAAACTGATATAACTCAGGTAACTTTCATGTAACACCAGATTATGTTGGCTTCAATATTGGTTCCTTCTAATTCAAAAGTAGAAATACCTGTGTCACTGTATGGAGATGCAATGATGAGGAAACTGCATCAGAAGTGCTTGAAAGTTGCTCAATTTCCATGTCACCACTTACCGCCCCAAACCCATCTGAGGCAGATGTTAGTGGAGGATTTGTCTGATAAGATGCAGATGCAGGACTGTTGGGGATGACAGATGTGGAACTGAGTATATTTGTCCACATCCTGCGAGATGAATTGGGTGTCTGTGTCTGTGTCTGCACTGGAAGGGCCTGAACAGCTACAGGGTTCCTGCTGATATGTCTAGGTATTGAAGGCCTTGCAATTTCATTGTTGATAATTGAACCTCCAAAATGTGACTGTTGTAATTGCATAAGCTGTCTTAGTTGTGTTGCATGCTGAAATGATAATGTTGGTTGAGAAAGTTCATGATTGGCTGCGGCATCCCGATTAAGTGCTGGTGAAACAGCGTCTGTAATAACAGGATTCAGTACAATATCAGGCACAAGAGACTCCAAGGTTCCAGATGCACGAGCATTTGATCCATTTGTGGGGGCTAACGACACATTTGAGTAATTAGTTAATGATAAATTACTAGACCAAATAGCATCCACATGATGAGCAGCAACTTGAGTGGTCACAGAAGTACCGGCAACTGGCAGCTCAGAATGAAGTTCAGAGCCAGAAAAACCTTGAATATGTTCAAAAGGTTTCCTATCTTCAAATTCACAGGTACCATTTTGACTCATTTCACTTTTGTCATCATATTCCATCGTCAGGTCCACAACAGTGCACGTGTTGATATCACTCTGGATGCTATCATCTTGCTGTCCCTCAAGTCCCCCACTGTGCAGTTCATTTGTAGTTCCATTATGTTCGACGACCGCCTTCCAAGATTCATCAGCATAGATAACAACATCAGAAACACCTTCTCCTGCCTCTTTCAATATCTGAATAAGAAGAAAAAGAAAGAAAACATCATGCACTATGGTGGGAAAGTGAAATGCCCCATAGTCAATGGATAGTTGAAGAACTTACCTTAACCATATTTTGATCAATACGCAAGTCAATATAGCTAGTAGGTGTGTTACAACATGGGCAGTGCCAGGATGGCTTCCGTAAGTTCACTTCCATGAAATTGTCATAATCAAAACACTATGGAAAATCCTCATAGAGTCAATGAACAGCTTTGTCCATTTCCATAAAGCAAACAAGCAAAATGAAATTTACCTGATGGTGTTTGCAGAGATGTCCTTTGACAGGAGTTTTTATGCGCTTAAAGCTGCACATATTAGGACAGAAAAAAAAAGTATTGAGTGATGGTACATAATAATACACTAATAACTATGAATGATGCATTGAATGCACCGGTATTAATGTCAGACAGATTGATTTTCATTTCATTTGGCTAATCAAAGGAGAACATTGAAATCATAAAGACAATAATCAGTACGCAAAAGCTATCTGTACACATGATACCTTTCCATTCCCCACATTAAATGGCTCAAAAAAGTCATTCGCACACCTAAGCCTGAAAAGAATGATATGAAGGCTTTTGTTGTCAAATCCAAATATTGGACTCTGTTAGCCCTCATAAATGATCAAGCCTTCAACCATAGGAGGCAAAGAGCTGGACCAGGACTGGAATTTGATGAAGGGAAAGATGCTTGTTTTGTTGTTCAAAGTGGCATGACTGACGTAAATACGAGTGCCATTTGGCAACGGCAAGTGATCAGATCAATGAAAACATGCAAATAACATCATCTAACTAGACAATTCCAGAAGCATGGAACCACAAACATATCAATCATTGGGGCATAAGACAAATATACGTGTATGACTTGGTCACTAACATGGTGAGAAAATCCTGCGACAAATGAAAGATAAAATATCAAGCAAAGATTAACAGTACCATACAATATATATGCACACATCCCCACATAATGAGTCCTCATGAAAAGAAGGGAAAAAATGATTTCTGCACTCTCTTAGGAACCAGAATCTCCAAATCCCGACCTACAAACCCGAGAAACCAAATAAATAACGGACAAACTCCTCAAGAAATCCAGATTTTGGGCTTCCCTACGAAATTCGGGCTCTTGGATCTTGACTCACAAATCCTATTTCAACTGACCATTTCTTCTCTCTTTAATCCAATCCATCTATGTTTCCTCTCACATACATCACACATGCCAACATCTAGCAGAACACAAGTATAGGCCACCTAAAGTAGAAAAAACATATAGGTAATTAATAAATTGACAACCTTCAGCATTATATGTCTCACAGATTTTAGTGGTTCTTATCAGTCTTCAGTAATTGCATAACTCATAACATATGCATTTCTACTTAACCCACAAACTGGTCCTATTTGAAATGTTCATGCTATTTCATTGATGTTTTTTATGGTAAAAAGAGGTCATGAGAGCCATGATGATAGGGATTCTTTAATTCCTTTTCTCCATAATCTTTAAGTTATATCTTCAATTCCTCTAATACTCCTACTAATCTTTAAATCTCAAATTAAATGCTCATCCTCAGTCTCATCAACTAAGACTTATGAAAGTAGAGACATCTAGAGGCTTATAATTAGCCTTTGGTGAAAGTCCTCTGTCACTATGGCTTCCCATGCTCAAATATAAGGAAATAAACAACAACAATTGATTCCACCTACATATTTATAATGTGATAAAAAACCTGGAAATAAACAACAACAATTGATTCCACCTACATATTTATAATGTGATAAAAAACCTACTCAATATGCCTTGTTTACCATTGACAGCTATTATTCCTTCCACAATTTTTCAAAATGTAGATAAATATTACTTGAACATTAAGTAGGCACATAGTACATCAAACTAAATCAAAAGGAACCTCAGCTTGATAAGCTGCACAGTTGCAAGATTCCCAGCAATCAAGAATGTAGGTCCTGGCGGGACATCGGGATGGGGTACCATCCCATGTGTCCAGATGGGATCGTCCCACCATTATCCCAGCATCCCGATCAAGACGTCTTAGAATCTCCTTTGTCCCAAGTGTCAGGACAGGATGGGATACCCATGCATTCTATTCTATAGGGAAATCGGGACAGCCCCGTCCCATGCGATTGAAAACCTTTTCAGCAATACAACATGGAAGTACAATAGTTGCATTTTGATGAAGTACAAGGGCTTGGTAGATGACTTGAAACCTTGGTTTAATGTGAAATTTATAAACATATAAGAATATGAAAAATGTCAAGTTATTTATGGCAGGAATAATAAGAAGTCCTATAACACAAAGTTATGTGTAGAGTGTGTATGTGCAAATGTGTGTGTGAGAGAGATAGAGATTAAATAGAAACACTTTACTGAAAAATAGTGGTAAAAAATAGTTCACTCCAAGAATGTTCTAAAATACCTTATTGGACAATTCAGCGATATTCTTGATGGTCCCTCAATGATCTCAGAATCTAGCATCAAATTCATAAAAATGTGTTCATATTAGCAGCGCATCTTAAAATTTAAGTATAATCCTTGAACATGATCAATTGTAAAACAAAGATAGAGTTTATCTATTTATAATTGGATGATTTGATTTCCAGCATAATCTATGTCAAAAAAATAGAATTGGTTGGAAACTCAATGCTTCTTTAACATGTCTTATTGGCTACTAGCCCGGAAGGTATTTCAATAAACATAAGTTAATAAATTCCAAACTAAGAGAGAGTTGATAAATTTCAAAAAAAGAAAGTATGGAAGACCATGACAGATGGTAAGCAATGATGCCTTTTTATATATGGATTAACACCAAATTCCTTTTCTTTTCCTACACTTTTTTTCTTCAAATGTTGAGAAAGGTTATACTAAACTAGGAGTGCAATCGAGCCGAGCCAAGCTAAATTGAGTCAAGTAGCTGGAAGCTCGAGCTTAACTCGACTCAAAATACTCGGACTTGAAACTTGGTTCAAGATCAACTAAACCTTAATATCCCAAGCTCAAATTCGACTCAATGAAAAATAGACAAACTCGAGATCAACTCGACTCGACTCGAATATCAATAAAGCCATACTCGAGCTCGAAATCAAGCTTTAGTCTACTAATAATATATATATATTATTATATATATTATAAATCAAAATAATATTATTAAAAATATAAATAAATTTGAGAAGACTTGCGAGCTTTCAAATTGAGTATCTTGTTACTAGAGCTCAACTCAAAAAACTATTCGAGTTACTCGACCTCGAATAGCTCGCGAGCAGCTCGACTCGTTTGCACCCCTATACCAAACCTTTCTTCAAGCATCATTTTTTTGCTTTCCCCAAGAAAGGTAACCATCAAGAGAACTTCATCTTTACGATTTCCAGAGCAAGTATACAATCATAGTGCCACAGAGATGCTTTATAAAACTTAACAAAAATCAGCAAACTATGTTTCCACCAAAAATATCAATGATATGGAGTAAGAATAATTTGAGATGAAACACACAATTAGTCGTTACCATGTGTATCCAACAGGTGCACTAAAACTAAGAGTGTTAAGGAATTGAAAACAAGCTAGACATGTTAAAAGGGTGAACACCCTAAGGTTGTCTATTCTAAAAGTTAGGCACGAAAATAGTTGGACATTAGTATATTTATTTTGGAGGTCCGCTAACTGATGGAGAACTAAGATTACACAATAAGATTATCAACAACTTGGAGTGTAGCTCAAACTTCAAGAATGGAATAACAGTTAAAAACAGCATACCCCAGAAACTTCAACATAGAAGGAAAGTAAATTGCATACACAATGTTCCCTCAATAAAACATATGGTGAACAATAAGAATGTCAACAGGCCAGATCTGAGTCATGCATATCCGAAAATTTTAATAGGCCTGACTTGACACCCTGTACCAACAAACTATAAAAGGTCCAGAGGCAGCCCTGTCCTAGCAAAGAACTATTCAACATGCAAACAAATTAACTCTCTGTAATCATCATAATCATTTGTCAACAACCTAAGGTCCTAAACCATTAAGGATGAATTCATTGGCTAACATTCCCAAAATTTGCTCCAGATTTTTTTCAAAATTCTACCTTTTTCAAGGTCTCCGTGGCATCTCATATCAAAATGTGTATCCATTGAAAATATTGTATTACCAAGTTTTAGCAGAGATGCACTTTTACATAGATGTTCACTTGTATGTTCGATAATGTGTAATTAATGACATACAAGGAACAATCATAGAAGATCTGATCAGCAAACACCAGAGGTTCAGTGTCTCGCATCCTCGGTTCCATCTATAGCACCTCAAGTAATGTCAAGTAACAGAAGGCACTGGAATCCATACCAGACCCATAAGTTGACCCAAATGTCTTTGATTAGACTAGGATTCTGTCCATATGTTGGACAAGTTGCACAAGCTCTAGCATAGACTTCATGTGGTTGTTTTGATTTTTCTTTACTTATTTCCATTTCCCGCTCCACTTGTTTAAGCAAAAGTGGAACTGCATTGCTTTTGCTTCCTTTAACATATAATCAAGATAGAAACAAAACAAGGAGAGGATAACACCATAACACCAAAGCCCAAAAAACTGTAAATCATTAGTTATTAAAATAATCTGAGTAAACAATAGCCTCGTATTGCCTCTTGGTCTGCCCAAGATAAAGCTTTTTACAAACTTCAAAGTTGCTGGCATGAACTTGGTAAACGAGTTTTAAAGTATGTAGGTTAGTAGACAGTGAAAACTACTCAAAATTGAAACAGGTTACCAGGTTATTAGGACTTACAGCTGCATGCAAACAGCATGTCTCCATTGCAGTCTAAAAAAACCTAGAGCTAGTACGTTGATTATTTCCCACTATTGATTGACTAGTTCTCACTTAACCTGCATTTAGTTGAGCCACCAAATGGCTACAAAAGCAAAAGGTCTCAGCTGACAGCTCATCACTACAGAGTGTGATGGTTGATGGGCTTCTTTTGCATAATAGCATTGCACTCAAATGCTTCAGCTTCAAGAATATTGGAGTGCCAATATGGCACAACATTCCATCACACTCTAGGCACACAAACTGACACTTCACTGCAAGTAATCACCCAATCCTCAACCATTTCAAGTGACAAATATCAAAAATATAAAATGCCTGAAGATCTTTATGAAGTGAAATGATTTTCTCCTGCTTTTGATGCAGTAAAACATAAAACACAACATGTACCACTGTTTTAACTACCAGAATATACACGGCATATTGTACCATATGGGGAGGGAACCAATACCTGGCATGCACCCAAACCAAGTGCACCAAAAGATGTACCACGCTGATACTGTACAGTCGAGTGCCAATACTGGTGCCGAAACCAGTATAAAACCTTAATATGAACTAACAATCAATCACATCCATGCAGCCACCCACACCCATGATGCACATATATACAACTCAAATTTTTTCCATGGTCTGGATGTTGATGAACCTAGTTTCTTCTTCAGAAATACTAGGCCTAGACATGTTCGAAATGTCTAGATTCCAAATGATCTTAAATTATTTGTTAGAGGAGGAGGTATTGATGCAAATAGGGTTTGGATATTATTTAGACCTATTGCACTGGAGAAGGAATAGAGTCAGAAATTCCATTGATGATTAATCACTTGAATCAACCATAACCCATATGATTGAAATCAAAAACAGTCTCAGGACATGACTCAACATCTCCATAGCATTCCTGGCTTCCTGCTTCAAGTTACAATGAATCCACCCAACAAAATATTAAGACATCATATTCTAGAATCCACCCAACAATAAAAATGGCATTTAAAGTTTATAAAAGAGTTTTTTTACCCCCACTCCAGAAATTCTTTGGAAATTCTCTTGTTCTAGAACAACAACATAGCCAACACAGTGAAATAGCCCTTATATCAACAATTTACATTTATCTTACTTCTAAAACATCAACTTCATAATACATTTGAGAACCCAAAAAAATGTTTGATTCTTACCGAAATTCTATCTATTATCTATCCGAAGAAAGCACCACCATAATCATATACATTACCAGGAAGCCTTATCACATTTAATTTAAGTTATTTCATCACTCTTTATGATTCACCAGTGAAAGAATAAACTTGTGTTCATATCCTTTCTACAACAAGGCCAATATTTTGTTCAGTTTATCACCATAAGGCCATGACCTCATTCATAGTCTATCAATCCCAATTATACCTTTGATACTTTCTTAATATGGTTCTCAGCTCATCTTAGACTAATACAGCAGCTGTAATTATCAGATACACCAGAGGACCTTCTATATCTCAGCAATACCCATGAAAGAACAGAGAAGCTGTTATTGGGTTTTCTTGACATATTTCAGTGTTAACGAAGAAAAAGTGTTAATCAGGAAAAAAATGCTCCCAGTACTACCTCACACTTGCAATTGCACTTCTATACAAGTATTTTCATTTGACCACAATTACATGAAACGTAAACAAGAATTATAACCCACACTCATTTAAATGAGAGCCAGATTTTATTGACTACCTATCAAATTGCTTTCTCGTTTTGAACAAAAGGTAATAGTACTCTCTACATCTCTAACAATGTTTTCCTCAATGAACAGAATTAATTTATTCAAACCTTCACAACTGCAAACTTCTGGGCTATAATTTGACCATGGAGTTCGGGAATCACTTGGCACATCTCCCTCTAAGGACAAAAATGATAGCTTTTACAACATATGATCATTTTTTGGTAAGAGAAGCTGCAAAGGCTGATAGCTTTTAGAATCAATATTATTTATATCAAATCATGGGCAGATATTATTCTATACTTTGAGAAAATAATTAACGACAAAAATGTAAAAGAAATGGAGCAATTTCCACGGATATAAAACTAGAGAATATGGTGGGGAAAAGTGAGTTGCTTAGAAAGTAGGATATTTAGAGGTTACGATTGCTTTAGATGTCTGGAAATGTTTGAGATTTATATGTCTTATGTGATTGACTAGAACAATAATCCAAGCAAAATAGAAAATAATACATGTCATACCAAAGGTGCTAGCTCTAGGGGACAAAACAATCCATTTCAAATTGACAGTCTTGTCAGTGAAACAAAAGCAAAATACTGACCAAGTTTTGTCTTGCTTACCTGAAACAAGTTCTGCAACCACAGGCCGGACATAATCTTGGAGTACTGGGGCATCAAGGTAAGGTACCTTGCTCACAAAGGCTATTGCGATGACATAATTACCTGTTATTTGAGTTAAAAAGGGGACTGATTACAAGCAGATCAAGCAAAGGCACACTATTTTTTTTCCTTTATTTTTGTGAAAAAAGGTGAACTCAATTTTGAAGCCTTTCATGCATACGCATGTGCATACCATTAAAATATCCAACTGCCTGGATAATATTTGTCCCATATTTGAGCATTCTAGTAATATCTGTAGGAAACTGAGGTCCAGTATCCTGATGAATTAGAAAAATATATATTTAGTATGTTTATGTTGCACCACTCAGAAGACCAAAAACAAAAGAGTGACTTGAAAAGCAGCCATAAAAAATAAGTCATTGAAAGCCCACAAACCATTGATATATTTGTCCTTCTATCAATGCCTCTTCCATTCACCAAAAAGCTGAAAAAAAAGGGGCTTTAAACTTTAACAAAGATCAAACTCGCTGTATTGGAAGAGGAGAAAAGGAGATGTACCTCACATGTGGTGGGCTTCTAATGCAAGAGGATGTCTCTAATTTATCTGTTTGAACAACAAATAGCCTCTGCAATGATGCAAAGTTAATAGACAACCAACATTTGGATGGCTTGAATATAAAAATAAAAAAGCAAAACATGTTTTTCATTATTGGGTGGTGCACGCGACAGCATTCATCAAGCTGGGCACGTGGGCTCATCCCACCTGCTCTGCTTTGAGAGTCAAATCTGTGCTATGAGCAGCGTAGTGCATATTTACTATTAAAGCTATCAAACATGAACGGAAAACAAAGAAAATGAATCTGGAAGCAAAAAATAACTGTTTACTCATTACTAAATTATATGTATATTCTCAAATGAAATCACATCAAATAATTAATCCAAAAAGAACCCAGCCAAGATATCGAATATGTGGGCAAAGATACCTCACTCCACATCTAAATAAATAAAGATATCAATCAAATGAGAATAGACATATAAGAAAACAACAGTTCCCTGCCAGTGGGGCTGCCTCCACCAGCACAAAGTGATAATAATAATGTACCATGCAACAATTACAAAAACTGTATCTGCCCGTAGACCTCAGATTTGTTTTCAAAATGGATCAATGCTTATCGAAAAAGTAAACTACAGAGCATGTATCAAGAAAATGCTTACGATTTTTTCATCTGCAGGAATATTCCTTCCGATTTGGAAATCAGTCATTAGAATATCGTAGCCATGCTACAAAACAGAGGAGCAAAAAAGAAAAAAAAAAATAAAACTTTCCTGAAGAATCAAGTCCTTTCACAAAACTTCCAACAGCAGCATAAAGCAGAATCAGAATTAACTTAGCAATGAACATAGATGTTATAATAAATAAAATTAGTATTAGTTTTGCGTCAAGCTGCCAAAGTCAAAGCAACTAATGAAATGGCTCAGATGTAAAGTAGCAGCAACAATAAAGCCTCCAGATTAACCAATTGGGAGAAATTAAGTAGCAGCAATGCACATAGATGCATAAATGCACGAGTACATGTCTTTTTCTTCCTATAATTAGTATCCAAATGTATAAGAAATTAATGACGTACAATAAAGCATATGGAAGTGCTCTCAGCATATCAGAAGAATGCAGAGTGCCAAGATTTACTAATAGATAAACAATGCAAACCAGCAGTGCATAAGGCAATAAATGAAAAACATATAATGTGTACAGGAAGGTGGTGTGCAAAGCATTAGAGCCCTTACTTTCACCATATAAAACTAGGTTACCATTTTCATGTAAACATAAGTTGATATTTAGAAGAGCCTGGTCCCTTCTCATATATAAGTAAATATATGTATTATGACAGATACATTAATGCTCAGTTGACCAAGCATCTCATCAATATGTTCTCTAATATCTAATGTGACTTCATGGCTTGGGTTGATACCTTATTTGCATAATAGATGGAGGTTTATGAGATTATTGGTGTATTAAAATATATTTTCAAACTACATGCTATGTTCCCTCTAAGAAATGACAGAATGGAATATGGAATTGCTTTAAAAAAATGGCATCACCACATTCTTGAGATTGATTCTGTTCTTCTGATATTTGCTTCGATGCCTTGAATTTGCGCACCTTGCGTTCTATCATATGCTAACCTCTATTTCCTAGTTGCAACCATGCAACTTGAGAAATGCAGTTAAGCTGGCATGTTGTCTTCTATAAAAGACTACAATCAGCATGATTTGATTTCTTTGCCAATTTGTTTATTTGTAGATTCTCTCCCTTTCACATCATATTACAGATGCAGTTCTCCTCCAACATTTACTTGCAAGCAGATCTTTTGGCCATCAGTTCCTCTTTCAGTACGCTACCCTTCTTTTGTGACAGCACCTCATACTCATGAATTCCTTCCTCTCACTCCTAGTTATACTCATGAAAACTCTCTCATAATTCAAGTTTATACTCAAAGCCGCCTCCTGTATGGCACCGACAAAGTGGTTGGTGGTAACAAGCTTTATTAATGGGTCAAGTAGTATTACAGTCGGTTTGTTATAGAGTCCAACCCTTTACAATGCTTTCAAGGTTATCTCGACACCTAAAGGACATGATGGAACAAAAGCACACAAATACACAATATACCTTGTTGAGTACATTTATTTTATCAATCAATGGACTATAAGCTATCCAAGGGAACCATTTTTGTATGTTTTTCCTTACTTCATGAATCCACCTATTGTCTTCTTACCAATAAGCTTATCTACACAAGTACTACTTGCTTAGCATTGTGGACCATGCTTACATGCTTCATTCAAGTTCTTTTTGATGTTAAACTTCTCCAACCCAATTGTCTAGGCTATTAAATGGTCTAGAGACTGCAAGAGCAAGGCTTCTTTATGGGCTTTCACAAGTTCAGAAGATGATTTTGATCCAGGCAGAGCAAACCAACAATATCGCCAAGTACCTTACTATGGAACAAACAACTTCCAAGACTGTATTCAAGGACCTTTCACATGACATAAGCATTGAGAATTCATTACCTAAACCTGTCCTTCATGATAAAAGATACTGTCAATGTTACATTTAGTCCCAAGTATGATGCATGTCCATATTGATTACACTGATTTTGCCATCATCATTGTGTTGGTCTTTCCCCCTTCCTCTTGACCACATAAAACTTTTGTTGCTGATTTTTGTTAAAAGAATGCCTATCCATTATCTTTTATACATTTGATTATTGTGCTTCTGAGACTCTCTTAAATATCAGAGATATCACTCTACTATATACTTATAAAGGTGGCTAATTTTCCTGTAAATACAAATGTGCAGTCAATCTCATTTTCAATTAGAAAGAATCAAATTCACCCACTTACACCAAACAGCTTGATAAACCAATATAACATCCTCTAATTAACTGAACAATTTGAAGAATGTCCTCTACCCATAAATGCAAGAAATACTTGGAAATACCCACCTCATTTCTTGAAGTTGTTGCAAAGAATATCCCCAACTGATAGACAGCACATAGAAACAAAATGACCCTTCATATTTGAAAAAGAGTGCCTCATTATGCAAATTCACGGAAAGATAAAATGGTTATTTTCCTCATCTTTAATCACATTTTGGAGGTGTTTTGTATCCAAAGCAGTGAGCTTGGATTCCTGAAGCCTCTCCATAAATTTCTTCAACTTTACCATGCGATTTCTTCAGCACCAACTAGGCCATAGTACCAACGAGTTGCTCATCACATACAACACGTGCATACATACACACTCTGTATGTAAAGGTCTGCTTGGAACCATACAATATGCATATACTGGCGCTCATTACAGAAAGGTTTTAGAGGTAAAACCTAAAAAAATAAATAAATAAACAAAAGAGTGTTATGACGATAAGCAATCCCACCTAACCTTTCATATCCATGACATAGTGACATTTGACCAGCAATTTTTAGCATGGGGAGTCTATCTGATAGATGCTCTTAATGTTATCCAAAAATACCCCTAGGAAACACATTGCATGCCCCATTCTCTCTTATGCACCATAAAATGCAACCACTCCCTTGCCCCACCACAAATCCAGACCACTGGTGCAAGAAATGCACCCTCAAGCAATCATTGCCCAAATGCTCTATGATGCATTGCAGACAATATACTTAGTACAGTTGTTGGCATCATCATCCTCATCAATAAGCTCATGGTTTGACAGTCAAGAATGTCTGAACCCACACCTTCAACCTAACTAGCCTACACCTGTGGTTGACCCTGCTAGTGGTGCATGAGTGTGAGAAATTTTATAAAGTGAGCTCAAGGTGACAATGAAAAGACGATCTAATTTAAGATGGTGAAAAAAATGCACAAGTTGAAAATCTACTGAAATGAATTAAGGGGGTGATTGGTGTGACAAAGGAGCAAGAGAACAGAGTAAAGGAAACTAAAGGTTTTGCTCGGCTGTCAGGTCTAAGATTCAAACCATGATGAACTTCAGCTCAAACCCACAAAAGTGATAGAGCACATCAGCAAATGCCAGCCAAATGGGATGGCAGCACAACAGAGGAGACTCTTGCCACTTTGCCACTTAGCATTCAGCAAGGATGGCAAGGTATGCTACTTATTCCATAAGTTATACAAGTCAAACCAGCTTTTAACCAACAAGCTTGGTCCCATAACATTTTTAAGTAAGAAAAATTCATTTATACCTAAGAATAATAGTAGGAAATTAGGAATAAAAGGTGATTGGAAAATAAGCTCAATCATTGTCGAGTTGGCACATGTCAAAAGTTGACATCCTCATTCAAATCAATAATGACAATTGCCTAAGATGTATTGCTACTAAGACAATTTTCTTATTCTTGCTCTACAACTAGTACGCTTTGTGTAAAGCTATTTTTTGATCACAAACTCTGGCCATTACTAAGACTAAGAGAGTTATGACTGTCAAACATCAGCAGCAAGTGACATAGGTATTAATTTGTTAAGAGGCAAAAAGGGCAAAATTTAGACGAACAGACATAAATATCAACCATATCACAAATATATCTGTGTAGGTTAAGATTTGCCTCCAAAAAAACATTAGGCTTATAATGGCAAATAAAACCAAGCATAAAAATCATGATGGGTCGCACTATCACAAGCTCAAGGTGTAGATGTCTAATCGTTATAAATGAAAAATGATAATACCACCAGACCTTTGCTTCAAAAGAAACAACCAAACGAGAAAACTTCAAATATGGATAATACCTGCAGATTGAAAAAGATGGTATACAAGAAATGCATCAGGTGCAATAGAAAATCTTTATTAAACTAAATATCCAATTATGTTGTAACTTCTTCACAGACCAAGCAATCATGTCAATAACCATAAGGAACACTACTTAATCATGTCTAATCTATTTGAAAAAATCTATATATAAAAAAATAAAAATATTAGCATGATTATTTTTATTTTTTGATGCATAAGCAACATATGGTCATAATTATCAGAAATAGCCGCATTCAAAAATTTAGTCTTGATTTGACACAATTATCCGCAACAAAATTCTTGTTTATATGCTAATATACAAGTACTAACCATATTATATCCACAATCAGTAATAGCATAATGTCAAATGATCAGAAATAATCAACTTAAGTAAAAAATACGAAGAAATTTCAACTTGGCCCAGTACTATGAAGGCATTTACCAATTTTTCTATGGATTGTGCCAATGAATCTGCAAAAACAATCCTCAGTTTGGTGCTTAAACATGAAAACGCTTGCATCAAGAGTTGCAAAACTCAGTTATTGAGATTTCTCAACATTATAGTGAATATATTCTCTCAATGCATGTAATAAGGTACATTATATAAAGGTGAAAGATTCTTATTAGTTTGGAGATAATTGTCAGCCTAAAATCAGCATATAATGAGCCGGCTATAAGTCCTGAGGTACTCCTTATGTATCTTAGCCGAAATTTTATTTCCACCTTTCCCTTAATGTTTAAAATCTATGAATAAGTACTGTTTATACAAAAAAGATTATATGCTTGTCGAGACTACCCTTTTACATTTAGCAACTAGAGATAAAAGTTCAATTATTTTTAATGGCTTAAAAATAGGAGAAACTTCAGTGCACCTTCATCCTAACATGTGCAAAAGGTATTAGAGGATATAACATCAGGTAAATGGGGTTAATATACCCATAAAGCAGTGAAAAAATAGTAGTAACATGTAGATTGTGGCTTTGGCTAGACTAATTAAATATCTTCAAAGACTTTAAGTGGATAAAAAAGCAGATCAAAATGGGAATGTAGTAGATGAAGATGCTTCTTGACTCTCATATTTTAAGAACATAAGTTAAAATGAAGACCACGCAGACTAAGCCTAGTTTAACTTGATATGGGATCTACTAAAGAAAACAGTTTTAGTTGGGAATGCTCAATAGATTGAAAAGATTTTATGATCAGTTGTCAACAAGACGTCAATCCTCCAGTAATCAGTGCCATATTCCTAGCCCAAGCAAATCTAGGCACGACAAGAGCTTGCATGACATAAGCTTGCCATTAAACCTATATAGCCAATTGGCAGACAGGGAGGAGCGCCTAAGTTGTACACTTGTAATTTAAGTGCACGCAGGCAATAAGCAATCTTCCAAAATCTCCCTAGCAAGGAAGGTCAAACCGCCCTAAACTAGGGAGTTCGGGCCATACCGAACCAAACCAGTTAATGACCAAAATGGTTCAAGTGGACAGATTGGTTCAGCCCTTTAAAGCCCCCCCAACTCCTAGGAGGTCTCTCTCTCTCTCTCTCCCCCCCCCCCCCCAATCACCCTCTCCCTCCCCCTCCTATTTTGTCTTTGTTGCTTGGCCATTGCCATTAGCATGGCATACCCAAGAGGGCCGAAGGGGGTGCGAAGTCGACTTTCCGCCAGATCTACTTTCACCTCAAAGCAAAGTTGCTTGAGGATCCCACCTTTAACTTCACTGGCATGGTTGTAGATGGCCTCGCCAATGGGGTAGACACCAAAGGCGATGAGGGTGATGCAGAGGCTCAGAAGGGCATGGCACATCGGGTTGCTGACCACCAAGTGCTTCATCCTTTCATCCCTCCATCGGAAGAACTCCCCCAACCTAGGAGGTCCTCTCTCTCCTTCCTTCTCCCTCTCGCTCTTCCTGATTCGGCACATCCTCGAACAGCACAGTGGACCCCTATTGTCCTATGCCAATTGCCAATCAATATGAGCACTGGTACTGGTTCGACGAACTCCCCACCCCCCCCCCCCCCCCCCAAACAAAAAAAAAAAAAAAGACATGGAAAATCTACATGAAGGTGAAGATGATAGCTTTTGATGTCAAATCCAGAGTTCACCTCAAAGGTACAAGTAAACCAAATAGTCAAATAAAAGTAGCTTTAGACTAAGATCTGAAGTAGGGAAAAAACTTAAATTAAGGTGCGAGGTGGTTGCTGACTTGGTGAAAAGCCTTAGTTGTGTGTAATTCACGTTCAGCTGCAACATTGTGCAAGGCTTCCCAAGCATGAAACTTCGTGAGTTGAAAACCTATTCCACCATGAGGCACATGGACTGGTTTTGTTCCAATGCTCTTTTCTAGGGGGAAAAAATATCAACTTGTGTATGCAAAATTTAGTGCAAATACAAATGAGAGAACATCCAGATATGGTTAATAAGGTTTATACATGTCATGGTGCAGTGGACAAGGTAGTTACATTTCTCAGTACCAAGTAGTCATGCAGCACACTAGAAGAAAAAAACGACCATCAGCATTTTCACCACTCAAAAATGCATAATAGACAAAATTTTTTATTTCACATCATAGTATAAACAAAAGGGACACTACATAGGCTAAGATAAAATTTCATACCTAGACATGACAATGGATATAGCGTCTAGAGCATTAATTGCATCAGTGGCGGCAGTCTCTGGCATACAAAAGCTGCTGCATAGCTACATACAAAAATTCTGTTATTAGAAATAAAGGCCAGAACCAAGAAATATAGTACAGCCATATTGTGTTGGGACATTTTTGAACCTCGTTCGCCATGCTAAGTAGTTCTTCAGAATCCGAAGACTGAAACCATCCTTTCTTACAAGCATTCTAAAATATAGACAGCATGATTAGAAACATGACAAGAGTTAAACAAACTGGTGATACACAATATAGTGGCTAATAAGGAACATCAAAAGGGAGACTTTGAGATCAAGACCCAAAGAAAGGGTATAATGCACAAAATAGGAAGTTCAGAATAATAGAATCAACAGAATATAAAACAGAACTTCATCGATATGCAAATATCGCATGTGATATTTCTGCGGTTTAAAGCAACAGATAATTAAGTGGATGTAGGTGCTCTTTTTGCTCAAAATTCCCGAAGAAAGAAAATAGTCTTACAATAGTATCTGAAATTTTACCAAATAGAGGAATTGAACTTCTTACCTAGGCAATTTGGAAAAATGTAATATCTGATTGTGAAATGCTAAACAAAACTATCCATTTAAATACAAATTTCCTTCTACTGATCAACATCAAACATTTTTTTTATTGTCGATTTCCTTATACTGATCCCCATCAGGCATTTCTGAAGTTCCATTCAAAACAGTCCCAGAAACAATATTCGTGCACACATAGCTCGTCACCATTATTACTTCAGACTGAAAAGGCAGCCCCATCATTTCAATCAGAGTAATGTAGGAAGCACATACCAGAATTTAAATAGAAACATTAAGACCGTATAAAATTTGACCTAAGACATCCAAAAAGAACTTGCAGCATCTTGGAAACCATTCCCAGGAAAAATAAATACAAAGCAATCAAGCATCCAGGCTCAACAGAAAAGACCCAGAAAGCTTAAGCTGGTTAAGACCACGAATCTAAAAGCCCACAAAGGTTTCTGTTTCTAACTTGAGTTGAGCAATAATAATGGTCTAACTCCCTATCAAGTTTGTCTGCCTCAAATTTGCTTACATTAATGGCCTTCTCATAAGGCCATTGTTTGAACAAAGCTACTTGGAGGTGGCTTCAGCTCAAAGGAAGTGATTGACTAAGCATCAAACAAAAATTTCTTAGTGATAAATTTTAGTTGCAGTAAAGTCGGTTTAAATTAGCAGTAAGTTCATGTACACTTGGCTGAACGATTAGTCCTGTAGCCATGCCACCCCTCCCAAAACACACACACACACACACACACACATATATATATATATACATATATTATTTGTGACTGGACAGTCTTAGAGATTATGCTTCATGTGCAATCCACATGCTGACAATAGCTAGTCAAAAGAATGTTTATCCAAAAAGTATTCTGCCCCAGAATAAGGAATTTGAGAATATTTGATGGCAAGGGCCAGCAGTTGAGCTCAAAGAGAGCAGATTGCCATGTTGATGAAGATATATGACTTTTGTGTAGCAAATCAAGTGATATATTGTTCTAGACAATGAGAAGATTAACACTTCTTGTTTTTTCACATATGGCACTATTCACATCTATCACGATGAAAATGAATAGAATGTGACAGTGTTCACAGGAATATTATAGGTGAGAAATACATATATTGTTGCATAACATGGACATTAACCTGTTTTTATTAGTTGTCTTTTAAGCAATGCACCAGAGGCACTAAAAGTGATCATGATGCCCAAAGGACATGGGACTCCACTTCATAATATATCATTGAGATAGTAAAGAACCCTCCCTGTGTACCAAAAAATAAATAAAAAAAAGAATGCTCCCCAAACCACGCACTGGGACACCCCTTCTTATGATGAAGGAAAGAGCCCAGGGTTTATCATGTAATAATCATGCCAAGCATCCTGAATCTGGAGCTCTCCCCTAAGGCATAAATGCTATCACGGCCTAGAATTGATTGACTTCAAATGAGATAATGTCCTACTTATCCAATCACAAATATTAACATTAAGTGTGCACCCACATATCTCAGATCACTGTTTTAGTTATTCTATACCTAATGATCAGCCCTATGCCTCATTTGGCACCATGAAGGAAATTCTTAACCCTGCTTGCACATCTAATGCTGCATACAACTTAAAAATCAAGAACAACCCAGTCTTCAATGGACACATGGGGACTTAATACATCGAACCTCCTACAGTGCATGAGCCATGAAAACAATACCATAAGTGCCACCTCTAGATCAGACATACGCTACTGTGAAATTACAACTATATATCACAACATAGAACTTCAACCTATGCTAGGATGACAATAATCATAATCCTTGGCATTTTGGCAATGAAGAAGGTATGCTGTTGTCGTACCTTTGTGTTTGTACATTAATTTGATATTTTGACAATACTCCTCATGTTGTTCCCTTTCTATCAGCAATTCTTTGTACCATTATAAAAGACTTGGGCTTTCTACCTTAAGGTTTAAGCTCTTAAAAATTAATATGTTTTCCTATCAAACACAACGCCATATTTCGACCCGGACATTTTCGGGATGCCCCTAATAACCAACGAATGGCAAGTGCTTTTCGATACATTTTTTTTTAAATAGAAAACACTAATATCAAACATTATGGTTGAACTTGGTTCAAGGAAAAGTGGCATAGGGATAGTTATTCCTCATTGAATAGGTATTTCTTTTCTTCTTTGGCTGAAATTTCTCATTCCCGACTAGGATAACTGTAGGTCCAGGACAGAGGATATCAATGACTATTAGAAAAAGAGGAAGGTACAAAAAAAAGCAATACTAGAGAAAAAACATGCTTCCTTTTAAATTGGCTAAACTTTTTCATTCCTGGATGAATAACTCCAGGGCTGAGGGTATTAATGAATATTAAAAAAGGAGCAGTGCAAAGAAGAAAAGAGCTTTATTCCAGAAATAATGCACCCTTTTATATTGTTACACCAGGAATAAGCAAGTTTGACTAGAATAGCGATCCATCCCTTATACCTATTTTTTTGAACTCATTTGGCAGGAACAGGTTTTATTCCAACCTTACTCCTGAACCAAGCACAATCTACTTGTGCTTAAAGCATACTAAATCGATCAAAGCATGATAACTCTGTGTGATTTAGGATGAATAGACGTCATTTAAATGTTCAAAAATATTCTTGTTTATCATTATAATGCAATGTAAAAGGAGTAATAATTAAAGATAAGAAAAGGTATTCCTCTTTCGAGCTGATGCATACCAGCAACGAAACAAATGATAGATTTAGTAAACAACCTATAAAAGATGCCACAAATCAATTAACAATTTTGCTACATCCAGATGCCCATCTTATGTACTTAGGCCTATCTATTGCCCCATATTATTATATGCACAAGTTATATTTCTTAATAACTACTAGAACTCTTCGGCTATAATTAGTTCTAACCTTGGTCGGCGGAACCGTCCCGAATCACCCGGTCTGGGGCATGCTGAACCATACCGATGACTGACCGAGACAATTCTCATGTTCGAAATGAAACACCAACGAGGAGGGGAGGGACAAGGAAAGAGAGGAAAAGAGAGAGTGGGGGGGGAGGGAAGGACAGGGAGAGGTAGAGAGCCTCGAGAGGCCATCGATGGCCCATCGAGGCCGTCGAAGGGCTGCTGTATCTATTGGAGGGCCGGCAAGGAAGGGGGAAGGGAAAAGGAAAGAGAGGAAAAGAGAGAGAGAGGAGGAGGGGAGGGAGAGAGAGAGTCTTTGTAAGCTCGTCGAGGCCACTGGAGGACCGAGGGTTGCGATCGAAACTTGGGCTCCTATTTTGCCTTCATTTTTTTCCTCGTAATTTCGGATGAAATCGGCAACATGATGAAATATGGGCATCCACCCCTATTTTGATTAGAAGCCTCGATCCTCTAGTGGCTTCCAGAGGCTCTCTCTCCCTCTGTCCTCTCCTTCCCTCCCATCTCTCTCCCTCTCTTCCTCTCTTTCCATCACCCTCCCCTATCCTCGCCGGTCCTCCAGCAGATGCAGCAACCATTCGACAGCCTCGACAGGCCATTGGGGACTTCCGACGGCCTCCAAAGGCTCTCCTTCCCTCCCCATCTCCTTCCCTCTCTTTCCTTCTCCCTTTGCCTCTCTCTGTGTCAGTTCGGTTCTGATATGGAATAGCATGGGGACATTATCAAACTATATCGCCAACTGATCGATCCAGGCTGCGATACTGGCATGGCAAATCTTGGTTCTAATCAAGAGTATGCCATCTTGATATCGGGCTCTATACCAGTGCCATTCTGTCACTGTGTCGGTACATCTATTATGGAAGCCGGTTCAACATATCGAGTGTTGGTACGCCATCTATACCATATACCGATACCGAACTAGTATGGCTCGATACATCCTGTACTGCCTGATTCGGTATGGTATGGTGTACCTTGATTTTAACTACTTAATTAGTTTTCCTTAGGATCCATTTGGTTGCAGTATGTCAGATTACAAAATAATCTGATAATTCCTACGAATCATTTATCTGAAAAAATGATTACGGAGAAAAATAATTTTACTATGTTTGATTTGTGAAAAAATTACTCCAAAAAATGATATTGAAAAAAGATTACTACATTTGGTTGGAGGTAAATCTACATAGAAATATGGCAAAATTTACAAATATACCTTTAAACATAAAATACTTCTTTAATACTATGATAGCATTGTCATTTTCAATTAATTTTTATATAATGACTATAACCACATAGCTCTTTATATAATACTATCTCCATCTTAATTTTTTTTTATAAAAATTTTTTATTGAATGAATTTGAAAAGACATCAAAGTAAATTCAATAATTACATATACAGCTTTATTGAGGATATTTTTATCAAATATGAATTACCGTCACTTAGAAATTTATCAAATACCAACCTCCCCATGATGTTTATTTTACCTTCTCTCTCCGAAAAATAAGCATGGGGCCCACTAACTTTTTTACCATCTCTTTCTTCCCTTTTTCATACCAAACATAGTAATCTGACATGGGAATCATTTTCCCATGCCAGATTATCCCAACCAAATAGCCCCTTAGATTCACTACCTCACCACTTTTATACTTCGTGTTGAGAAGCTAGATGATTTAACTATTCTGAAAAACCTTTTCACAAGAAAGATCAAAGTCGGATTACCAGATATCCTCTGCTGAACAAGTAGCTGAAGCAGGAATGAATGTAGCATCTTTACTTTCTAGAATCCTAATATTCACAGAATGATTTAGTTAAGACTTTAGATAAGCCAATAGAGTAGCTCGTCTCGTCTCATAGAATGAATAAGAAGCAAAGTCAATAGTCACTTCAATCGGCATAATCAAAATAGGCATATTGGGAAGGAACAGTAGAGGGCTAGAAGCTACTCGTTCGTATTGGGAACCACCACAGAAAGCCTCACAACACCCGAAACTGCCCACTCCTATGAGAATGATGACTAAACCCGCTAGAAGATCGTTATCCATCATAGGCTCATGCAACTCCCTACAAATTGATGAACGATTCGAACCCTAGGACATAAATCATGGGTCTTATTTGAATTGTGATCCAAGAAAAAAGCTACAGAAGTAAAAGGTTGCAGATATTTACTTTGATTATTGCATAAATTGTTATCAAACAACATCAGTTAAGAAGTTGTTATGACACAATTTATTTAAATGAAAGCAGAGCTAGACATGTCACAAACAACAGTATTACCTTCATGTTTCATCATGCCCACATTACTGTGGAACTATAAAAAACTGTGCCCTGCGAAAGAGAAACTACCTTGGCAGAAATCATTAGCACTGCTACAGCTGATTGAAGTGATGAATCATTCCGACACTGATATGCCTATTTAGAATGAGAACCAAAATAATAAAACTCTGAGAGTTAGAGCAAAAAGAAAAGTTGACATGCAAAGAATAGAAGCAGAGAAAGAAAACAAGGAAAAAATGCACCAAAGTGATGAATCATTCCTACGCTGATATGCCTATTTAAAATGAGAATCAAGATAATAAAACTGTGAGAGTTAGAGAGAAAAGAAAAGTTGACATGCAAAGAATAGAACAGAGAAAGAAAACAAGGAAAAATTGCACCAAAGTGAAATTTTCTATATGTGAAGTTGCTGCTAGTTAAATAAATAAATTTGGAAAATATTGCTGTTGAAGTATCTAGAATTATGCAGATGACAAAAACGAACAGAAATTCAGCAGGATAGGAGAGGAAGGTTGGATCAACTAAGCATATCCGACTACAACAACATATTCACTCTTTCCGACTAAATCATCCGGTACTCCACATGAAAATGTCATGAAAGGGAACAAAATATGACATGCAATTATTCTTTTAAAAGAAACTGATGTGACATGAATGCACCTTCTAGAAACAAATGTATGAATTTTAAAAACATAGACATGACCAAATTTAACTATTTGGTACCTCATACTTGTGGAAAAGTGATATGAGCGGCAAATATTATGTGTCAAGGCATAATATACACAAAACCCAAAAGCAATTGAAAAAAAAGGGAACAACATGCATATGGTACCCGTATCTTTACAACATAGTTGAAATTCATCTGCAATTCCACAGATACACACCCTTTCCATCCTAGAGCTACATATCTAGCATCAATACCATGTAATACTAGAAATTGATGATACATGGCAATAAGAATCAAATATAGTTGACACTTCTTACAGCCAAAATATATAAATTGTTGCATTGCTTTTTGAAATAACAAGCAATGCTTTAGTATGTGGTTCAGAGCCATAAGCAAAAGTGCAGTATATGGGTTCTAGTGATGCATATCATAACAATCCATTGCTGCAAAAATGTATGCTATTATATCTTTTCTTTTAAAAAAAAAGCATGAATTTCAGCAGCCGTCAACAATGCCTATCTATTATTGGAGAGATGTCCAAAATAGTCCATATTAGGGGCAGAAATGTTCCCTTAGTGCAGATTCATGTATATTGTCAAACAAATAACAGCACTATGGATCTTTTGATGTCAGTTCTTGCCAGATTGTCATAATGATTCACTAACTAAGATGTGGTTTGGAACAATACCACCAAAAATCATGCTATCTTCATAAGTTCAGCACATTCATTAAGAGTTTTCAATATATCACCAACCTTCAATTTTTTTTCCAGTTACATAGCACATTTACAAGTAGCATCATCCGATATAGCTTTAAATTTTTTAAGGGTAAAGATAGACCAATTGAACAGCAGATTCAGGCAAGAGGCATGGGGAGCTGCTCCTAAAAGAAATTAGGAAATTGAAGTGACAGTAAAAATAGTTTAGATGTACTGATCATAATTTTATGAGATATTAAACATCAATTTATCTTGTTTTCTTTATATAAGTAAATTTGGCAATTACATACATTATACATGGATGAAAATAAGCTACCAGTATGACTACAATCAAATCAAACTTAAATTTAATAAAACTATTATAAAGGCAAGAGCAACCACAGGTTAAGAAACAAATGATTAGAGACTAATCAAAAATCCAGATGAAACCAGTAGAACAAACTAAGGACAGCATGCAATTTATAAAACGCAAGTAAGACAAAGGCAGCTAAACAACAGGACATGTTTAATCTTATACTTACACCAACATTGTATTGCAATATTTTTACTTGGAAAAAGTTTTTCTGAACAGGAAGATGGCAATTTCGGTAGAGGGTTCACAGACCCATGCCTGTTGGTTTTTTTTTTTTTTTAATTTATATAGTGCAGCCAAATTAGCAATAGAGATGTTTGATATGCATAGTGGTATAAAATAATAAAAAACCAAGCACATAAGCAGAAACAGATAAGTAGCAACATCCAAACCAAAAATTACAAATACTAAGGGGGTGCTATGTGATGGTGATATAGTTCTTCCAAGGAATATCATACACGTGCATGCATGCAGACACAGAAGGATGGCTTAAAAATATGAACCAGTAGAGAGTGTCTAGCCTGCATTCCGTTGGAAATATTGTTGAACTTAAGATCGTGAATTCCAGATATTTGATAAAAATGACATGTTGTTCTCCTGATAAGCACTTATTAAGCCAAAGTAAATTTCCTTAAGTATGGATAAAAGCATAAATTTTGTGCATCATTCCTCTTATTTTAGTTAGAGGCCATTGTATAGTATAATATGTAATATCTAAAGATTGAAGAATCACCAAGAGAAACAACTGAATTATAAATGCATGCCGCTAATCATCAAAAGACCTTGTTTAGGAGGATAAGTGGTGCATGACCACTTTATAGAGTAGCTATTATTGTCTAGCAGCAGCATAAGATCCCTATATTGTATAAATCACCTCTTTAGCAGCCCTATAATAAGAGTTTGTGCATTAAGTACAATGTTTTATTATTATAAATGTTCTCCTGAGAAAAAGGAACAAAAAGAACATGTATTAAGATGGCACATTAGCAAAGAGAATCTACCTGTAGAACTACTACGTATATGAAAGAAAATGGAGGCATCAGTGACAAAAAAAATAGACTCCAATCCATGCTTGAAAGACTATGAAAAGCTACCCAAGCCATATGCCAATAAACTAATAGATTACTTTGCCTTGTCACAAGATTATTCCACCTTGCATTCTTCCCAAATGACAATAAAAGAATATCACTTGCTTCTTTTTTAACAAACCATCACATAGCAAGGGAATCAAATGATTGTATCTGTTTTTCCTTCCAAATGGAACAAATTTTATATATCAATGTCCTCGAAACTATTCAGATATTTCCAGAACTAACTAATTCATGTTCTCATGTGTACACTCTATAAATCGTATCAAGTGATTTCCTACTTGGACATCACAGATAGTAGGTGTTACCTTTCAAAAACCAAAGACACTGAGATATTTCCTACAATTAATAAAAAAGACAAACAAGTTTTAAGACTGTTTCTTCCACTAATAGACCAAATATTCTAGCAAAGTCTATCTCTTAACAGCTACATTTTTGCTTCATTTCCCTGATATTCCACAAATCAATAGTCTCTTAATATATCATGCATCTTCTTGTTGGATACAACTAAAAGAATATAATAGTATTATACAATCTAACAATTTAAAATACCTCATGCCTATTGTAAAGATTAGACAAGGCAGCTGTATCAAAGATACTTCTATCTCAGTGAAGTTAGAAAGTAACACTAGGAACTTCACATAGAATATGTTAAGCTTTTGCTTATTTGAATAAAGTGGACTATAATGTTCTCTTGCTAAGGCCACAATATGTCAGAATAATCTTATCCACGCAGGTCTTGTAGTTAAGATAAATCTAAAAATTCATCATATGGATGTCATCCTCGATTACATAACCATAACATATGTATATAACTTTCTGTGATATACTTGGTAGGCTGCATGGCAGATAGAAAAAATTCATGTAAAATATCACAGCTATAAAAATAATATTCCCCTTACCATTTCGTGTTATCCAGGTGGCATTTAAATCATTCTTTACAACAAAATTATTTAAAGCAAAAGCAGCTTTCAGAAATAATTTGACATTATTATATCCAAGGATGTTGCATCTACTCAACAATAAGAAAATTAACATTAAATAATTCCAATAATGTACACAAAATGCTTGCAAAAGTAATCTTTTTACAAAAAATAATATCCTTTAAAGACAAAGTGTATTTAAACAGTAAAATTTTCCCTGAAGGACTGAAATAAACTTTCACTAAATTTACCTGTTTTATTAGTGAAGGTAGACGATGAGCTATTCCAGGAATATCATTGCTTGAGAGCGCATAATCAATGCCTCTGCATTTACCAGGAATATGTAATAAAGAAGAATTTATAGGATCAGCATGACTCCTTATTAGTATGCAAAATATAATTATTGTGGCATATTGACCTTACATCTCTTTCAGTGTTAAAGAACCAACATTAAAAATATAGACAAAAGAATTATGCTGTATTGATGAACATAAATATGTTAGAAGTCAGCTTACAAGAAAAAGTAGAACATAAATACCACAAAGGACCAAAAGTACAATGGGATCTATATAAAGAAACCCACCATAAACATGAGAAAAGAAAGAGAGCACAAGAAGGGGATGTTAAAAAAACATGCACAAACAACCATACTTTGACTTTTAATATGTACCCATAGAAAAAAATATTGCAGAAATCCACAATAAGCAAGAAGTGACACCAAATTGACAATATAATCATCTAATTGAATAGTCAAAATAATCCAGCACAATCTTTTGCCCATAGGCATTGATTACATAATCTAATCTCTAGATAAAATGCAAGTTGGCTGTATATAAATTAATAGTCATCAGAAGTACATAAGCATCAATTTTCAGTACCAATATGTGCTGCAAATGTCATTACAAACATAACCTTTTTCCCATCAGTTTCCAATGGGGCTACGTAAATATATGTTCATACAAGATCTAATAAGGCACCTTTTTCTCATTTGGTCTTTCCTTTCCCTCCCTTTATTCATGCTGCTTGAGCCCTCTCCAAGATGTGCTCAAACCAATATTTGGCTATGGTCTGAACAAACCCATATTTGACTAAGGACTGAACAAATTCCAAGATCTAATGGCCAAATATTTGCACTTTTTGAGGGATCTTTTTTCAAATGATGGTGGTGAATTATGGTACACATTCAGAAATTTGACAAAGGCATCAATTTCTTGCGATGACATTAATATGAAGACATATTGATGTCATGTGGGCAACAAAACAAGTTACTTCAGTGAACAAAATTACATTCTTTTGTCATTAATAGAACTTTTCCTTCTAATCACGTAGTCGCCTCCTTGGCAGATTACTTGCGTCTGGCGATACATCTTGATCTCTGCCCTTAAAACACCTAATATTTGTATGAGGACCAGCATCAGTCATCATCTGAGCAAAAAAGACAAGGAATCTAAACAGGAGTTATACTAATCCTTCTATCATCCCCCGGCAGATTTCTTGAGTGTGGCAATAAATCTTGACGCCTACCCTTAAATGACTCCTATTTTTAGGATGACCAGGCATCAATCATTATCTGAACGAAAAAGACAAGGAATGTAAACAGAAAGAAACCATGATCACTCAAGAATCAACGGAACTTACAAGACCACAAAAGACTTGCAGCAATTTCATTCAGGAAAATCACGATCGCAATCATCATTGGCTCAAACAGTCGACAATACCAAGAATCCAATTCAAGCGAGGCATATCGCCTCAAGATTCAGAACCCCTTGCAAGTCAAGTTGAATTCCTTGTAGCGGTGATGTTACATTTCTTGGTTTTTCATCCATTATGCTTGCCAAGAATCATTAAAGGGATACCAAGAACACAGTAGAGTATCGTAAAAAGCTTGAGAAAACAAGAAAGGGCAAGAATAGTAAAAAAGCCTAAGAGTGACGATAGTACCTGGCAAGGGCAAAGTAGAGGCGGAAGAACTCGGACGGGCTCACACGGATAACTCCATTGATGTACAGGGTGAGGCGCTTCGCGACGGCCTCGAGGCGGGCGGCGTTGGCTTCCACCGCCGTCGCCACCTGCATTTGAGAGGCCACGGGCACCGCCACGGCGGGCCGCTGGGAGGGAGGAGGGGGAGGAGCGGGAGGCTGAGGAATAGCACTCGCCATCATGCCTCCTTACTCTCTTCTCCTCTCTCTCTCTCTCTCTCTCTCTCTCTTACTCTTCTTGGCTCGCTTCTCTTATCGGGAGTCGGAGGGCTTGGTAGAGGAGTCCGAGAAGGGTTTCCTTCCTCACAAAGCCTGGTCGAAGAGAAACGGTCGGAAATAGAAAGAAAAGGGAGGAGATGGTTATAATAATATAAGCAGGGAAGGCCATTGGCTTTTATCTATGGTCCGGTTCGGTCCTCACTCAGACTTGGACCCACCGTTTCTTTTGTCTTTCGGCGCAGCGGGGCATGCCAACGAACGGCCCACAGTATCAGATTGGATCGGGGCCAATTTCAGCAGGGAAAATTTGATGCATCAGTGAAGCTATCCTTGAAGCTATAACTTGAATGTCTATAAATTCACAATTTAGAAATTTGGCAGGCCGTTCTGCCCCTACTTGTTTGCCATATATTAGGCCTATTGCTCCTCCCTCAGTTGGGCATTTTCTAGACTCTTCAACTAGGTTTGAGTTCCCATTTGAGGCCACACACTGGCCCAATAATTTTGGTTGTTAGGGTTAACAAGAGGTGAGGTTATCGTAGGTGAGAGTAATTAGGGGAATGTAACACCCTCCAACTCAATTAGCTAGTATAACCATAGTAAAGGTAGAATATAAAAATTTATATGTCTTCAATATAGATATCATTCTCTTGCGAGCCACACCAAACCCTAACGAGTCACATTAATTTTGAGACAAGTGTCTTAAAGATTGTGTATCTCTATTAGCTTTCAAAATTATATTGTTCACTATGCCTATTGCACAGAACTCCCGTGAGTTGCATTAACTTGCATAAATGCTTTGAACATATTTTTATCTCTATTGCCTAGCAAATATTGTCCCATTGACAACGTCGGATGTTTTAGCTAGCACATATTGTCTCGCTATTAACTAGCTGTTCAAGTTGACATAATCATCATGCTGGTTGTTTTAGTTGGCGAATATTGTTTTGTTCCAAGTATTGGCTAATTTAACGACAAACATTGCCTTGTTCACATTGTCTATTATTTTGCCTATCAGATATTCTCTTAATTCATATTATAGCTGGTAAATATTGTCTTATTTGCAATGTCGGTCATTTTACCAAGCAAATGTTATGTTATTCATATGATCAATCTTAAAGATATGATACAATATAACTAGAACTTCATTTTTTTAAAAATATTTTCTAATCGATGATTTTATAATAATGATTTTCTAAACAAATGGAAAAATATTGGCCCACTATCCTTGAGAACGAGAGACTTAAAATTAAAAGTCTAACTAATGAGCACGGAGACTTTTTTTTGCATTCTTAAATCCATTTAATGAGAAGAATAGTTGCAACTTATGCTAGTCAAGTTAAATTAAGGACTAAGTCCTATCCACTATCTAAAGCAGATGATTGAGAGCTAAGTTACACCTGAATTCTAAATTGACGGTCCAACCCATAAGCCAAACCAACTCGACATTTTTTGAGAGATTAGAGGCTACACTAACTTGATAATTTTGGCTATTAGGGTTAATTAGAGTAAGATTACATCAGAAATAGGTGAGTGTGATTAAGGGAACATAAAACCACGACAAGGCAAAATATAAAAATGTATTTTAAACAAATATTCATCATTCTCTTGTGAGGTGCACCAAATTCTTGTGAATCATATTAACTTTTGGATAAGTATTGTTGGGGGATACCGACCGACCCCGCTCGCGACGGCTTATGATCGGATATATCCGACCGACCGACCGACCGACCGATCGACCGACGGACCGATCGACCGACCGATCGACCGACGGACCGATCGATCGAACACCATCACCGGCCGATTAACGGCCCTCTACCGACCGAGGATATGTCGGTCGGGCCGACCTTTTCCATTCTTCCGACCGACTGAATCAGGAAGTCTGATGGCCGACTCTCGCAACATGCCCGGCTGACCATCAGAGGGGTCCGAATCTCCACCCGACGCCACACAGCTGGCCACCGACCTAGGGTCGGTCGACTCCTCCAATCGCCGTACGGCTGCCGGAGACTGTCAGCCCTGACAGCAACATGCGGCACTGCCACCTAAGGGCATTATCCCGCCTAGGACATTGTCAACCCTAGTGATTTGACAGCCCCACGGCGATGTGACACTTTCACAGTGACTCTGACAGTCTACAGTGAGTTGACAATTCCTCAATTGTCCGCGTCATTAATGACGGTGCCATACCACGCTCCACTATATATATCGGGGAAGGCAACAATGCAAGGGGCCCTTGAAAAATAACAGGCTTGCACCCTCTCTCTCTCTTTCTCTCTCTCGATTGAGCTCTCTGTCTTCATTTCACTGTTGCCCAGTCACCTCTCTGACTTGACCGTCGGAGGGTCCCCGCGTCATTAATGACGGTGCCATACCACGCTCCACTATATATATCGGGGAAGGCAACAGTGCAAGGGGCCCTTGAAAAATAACAGGCTTGCACCCTCTCTCTCTCTTTCTCTCTCTCGATTGAGCTCTCTGTCTTCATTTCACTGTTGCCCAGTCACCTCTCTGACTTGACCGTCGGAGGGTCCCCGTCGGAGCCGCCTTCGGTCAGTGTGGACTTTCCTTTTTGCAGGCGCTCGTTCCCGGCGACCAGGCGATGAGGGGATTGGCCGCAACAGATTGGCGCGCCAGGAAGGGGGGGACGCAAGCATTCTCAAGCAGTAGATACTGATGATAAAGACAAGAGCTCAACGATCGAAAGTCACCGGGTCGGCGAGGCGCTCTTCCCGCCGGGAAGAGGCCTCCCCGCCACCCTCCGCGACGGAACCCAGCTCTCCGCACCCCACGGTGACCACGGAGGCGTAGATCGCGGCGATCGTACGGTAGATGACCGTGCTGACGGATGCGGTCAAAAGCCTCCAGCAACAACCGGCGGTGCGTCCGATGCCCTTCAGGAGCAGCCGCCGATGCCCGCGCCGATCTCCGTCGTCTCCGCGCGAGCGCCTGCCACAACGCTCCCACGGAGAGGAGGAGGGGCGGCCACGGCATGATGCCCGTCAATCCCAACAGCTCTCTCCTTCCCTGCTGGAACGGGCGAGGAGGGAGAAGCGACCACGAACGCCGTCCGCCTCCCTCTCGGAATCTTCTGGAGACTCCACTCCTGGGGTCTCCCAGCACCGACGGACAGACGACTACGAACGCAGGTTCGAGAAAATCGACCGTCGGCTTGCGCAGTTGCAGGTGGATGGGCAGAAGTCTTCGAACGACGTCGACTTTCAGACCGCCCAACCTCTCTCCCGACTCATTCTCGACGAACCGATTTCCAGTCAGTTCAAGATGCCGCACGTGGAGCCCTACGACGGCTCCACCGACCCAATCGACCACCTGGAGAGCTATAAAGCTCTCATGACGATTCAGGGGGCAACCGACGCTCTCTTTTGCATCGGCTTCCCCGCCACACTCCGCAAAGCTGCCAGGGCCTGGTACTCCAGTCTTCGATCGGGAAGTATCTACTCCTTCGGGCAGCTCGAGCACTCCTTCGTGGCTCACTTCAGCACCAGCCGGAAGCCGCCACGAACGTCGGACAGCCTTTTCTCCCTCAAACAGGGAGAAAATGAGACGCTCCGACACTTCATGGCACGATTCAATACGGCCACGCTTGAGGTCCGGGACCTCAACGAAGACATAGCTATCTCAGCCATGAAACGGGGGCTGAGGGCGTCCCGATTCACCTACTCCCTGGACAAGACCCTCCCCCGTACATATGCCGAATTGCTGGAGTGCGCGTACAAGTATATGCGCGCGGACGAAGGAGCCTTCGACCGACGCTCAACCGAGTTCAAGGGTCCGAAGGAAAAGCGAAGGAAGGGTCGGGACCCAGCCGAACCTAGCAGGCCCCCGACTGATGGTCGGGTCTCGCCCCCACAACGAAACCAAAAGTCGCCCCGACGGCGGACTCCAAGGCCGACGCGCCCCAGGTATGACTCTTACACTCCTCTCTCTGCTCTCCGTGCGCAGATTTTGATGGAGATCGAGGGGGAAGAGTACCTGCGACGGCCTCCGCCTTTGAAGGCAAAAGGCCTCGACCGATGAAAGTACTGCCGATTCCACCGGGGCCACGGCCACAATACCGAGCAATGCATCCAGCTTAAGGATGAGATCGAAGCTCTCATCCGCCGAGGGTATCTCGATAAATTTTGGAGGAACCCGCCGACTCGACCTGGAGCCGACCGACGACCCCCGCCGATTGAGGGAGCGACCACCAATCAGCCGACGGCCGGGGTCATCAATATGACTTCCAAACGACTCGGCCCAGGGACGTCTGCTGAAGGGGAGCCCATGAAGAAGCTGCGCCCGGACGATGTGATTACTTTTATGGAAGAAGACGTTCGGGGCATCCAGACTCCCCACGATGATGCTGTTGTTGTTTCGGCAACAATAGCAAATTATGATGTAAAAAAAAATTTTGTAGATAATGGAAGTTCGACAAATATTTTATTTTACTCGACCTTCTCCCGGATGCGACTGTCTACCGACCGACTCAAGAGGGTTTCTACGCCCTTGATAGGCTTTGCCGGGGATGCCGTCTCAACGGAAGGTGAAGTTATCCTGCCCGTGATGGTCGACTCCGAACCACGACAAAGCATGGTTCGTTTGACCTTTGTGGTCGTCCAAGTGCCTTCGACCTACAACGCCATACTTGGAAGATCCGAACTTAACGCCCTCAAGGTGATCGTCTCGACGTACCATCTCCTAGTCTGTTTTCCGACTAGGAACGGAGTCGGAGAGATGCGTGGAGACCAACAGCTCGCTCGTCGATGCTTCCAGATCTCCGTTCAGAGCGACGACTTGAGGGGCTCCCTGACGATCGACAAGCTAGATCAACGGGAGGAGGAAGAACGGGGCTCGCCGGCCGAACAACTCGTGTCAATCCCGATTGCGGAGGACCCTGACCGAAAGGTATGGGTCGGATCTCAACTACCCGACCCAGAACGGCGACGGTTGACGGAGCTGCTAACGGCCAATGCCGACGTATTTGCTTGGTCGGCAGCAGATATGTCGGGCATCCCCCTAGAGACAATAACCCACCGACTCAACATCGACCCGACGATGAGACCGGTGAGGCAGAAGAAAAGGTCCTTTGCTCCCGAAAGACAGAGGGCCATCGACGAAGAAGTGGACAAGCTGCTCGAGGCGGGCTTCATCAGAGAAGCCGCGTATCCCGATTGGCTCGCTAATATTGTCATGGTCAAGAAAGCCAACGAAAAGTGGAGGATTTGCATCGATTATACCGACCTGAATCGGGCCTGTCCAAAAGATAGCTTTCCACTTTCAAAGATTGACCAGCTGGTGGATGCGACGTCCGAATTTCGACTGCTCAGCTTCATGGACGCCTTTGCCGGGTACAACCAGATCCGGATGGCGCCTGAAGATGAGGAGCACACTGCCTTCGTGACCCCCAAGGACCTCTACTGTTATCGAGTGATGCCCTTCGGGCTGAAGAACACCGGCGCCACCTACCAACGACTTGTCGATAAGGTCTTTAAAGATCAGATCGGGCGCAACATGGAGGTATACGTGGACGACATGCTGGTGAAAAGCGTGCAGATTCTGGGTCACATTCAGGATCTCGAAGAGGCCTTCCGCACTCTACGACAACATCAAATGAAGCTGAATCCGGCTAAGTGCGCTTTTGGGGTGACCTCAGGGAAGTTTCTCGGATTCCTCGTTTCTCAGCGAGGAATTGAGGCCAACCCTGAGAAGATAAAGGCGATCATCGACATGCGTCATCCGAACACCAAGAAGGAGGTCCAGCAGCTGAACGGGAAAATCGTCGCTCTCAGCCGGTTTATTTCTCGATCAGCTGAAAGGTGCCTCCCATTTTTTAAAACTTTGCGGCAGGCGAAAGGTTTTTCTTGGTCGGATGAGTGCCAACGGGCCTTCGAAGATTTGAAGAAGTACTTGGCTTCCCCGCCGCTGCTCGTGAAGCCACAGGTCGGGGAGACCTTATATCTCTATTTGGCCACCTCCGCTGAGGCGGTCGGTTCGGTGCTCGTCCGAGAAAATGAGAGCCGAACCCATCAGCCTATCTACTATACCAGCAAAGTACTCCGCGGTGCTGAAGCCCGATATTCGGAGACGGAAAAGATGATTTTCGTCTTGACCGTCTCCGCACAACGACTCCGCCCATACTTCCAGGCTCATGCCATAGTGGTTCTCACCAACCAGCCCCTGAGGGCGATCTTGCACCGACCGGACACATCGGGATGACTGGCGAAGTGGACGATGAAGCTCAGCGAGTTCGACATACAGTACCGATCGCGGCCTGCCTTGAAGGCTCAGGTCCTTGCCGACTTCATCGCCGAGTGCCCGACCACCGACCAAGGGTCGGGAGCTGCGGACCCGGGACGAGATGCGGTCTCTGAGTCAGACCCGATCTCCACTTGGGTACTGCACATCGACGGAGCTTCAAACGCTCAGGGGAGCGGGGCTGGGTTCCTGCTCACCAACTCGGATGGGGTAGTCACCGAGTACGCCCTCCGATTCGACTTCAAAGCCTCCAACAACCAAGCCGAGTATGAAGCGCTCCTCGCCGGCTTGAGGATGGCGAGGGAGCTGAGCGTCGACAGCCTCCGGGCATTCTTCGATTCTCAGCTGATCGTGGGGCAGGTCAAAGGTGAATTCGAGGTGCGAGATCCGACCATAGCCAAATATCTCCAGAAAGTGAAGGACCTCGTAGCGTGCCTCAAGTATTTTGAAATTTTCCACATCCCTAGGTCGGAGAACGCCCAGGCCGACGCACTCTCCAGACTGGCGACTTCGGCTTTCGACTCTTTGGGTCGGACGTTCGTGGAGAACCTCGAGCAACCGAGTATCGATCGGGTCGAAGAAGTATTACAACTAGCAGCTGAACCGAGCTGGATGGATCCGATTGTCCGGTTCCTGACTGACGGGACCGGCCCTGAAGACCCCACGGAGGCCAGGCAGCTCCGATGGTCGGCCTCCCAATATGTGATCATGGATGGCCGACTCTACAAAAGGTCGTTCTCCCTTCCCTTGCTTAGGTGCTTGGGACCGACCGACGCAGACTATGCTCTCCGAGAAGTGCACGAAGGGATCTGCGGGAATCACTTGGGGGGCAAGTCTCTAGCCTACAAAGTCCTGCGACAGGGTTACTACTGGCCCACCATGAGGAAGGATGCGGCTGAGTTGGTCCGGAGGTGCGAACCTTGCCAGAAGTACGCTAACGTGCAGCATCGATTGGCCAGCCAAATCGCTCCTATTGTCGCTCCGTGGTCCTTCGCTCAGTGGGGGGTCGACATTCTCGGTCCTTTCCCTCCAGCATCGGGTCAAAGAAAGTTCATAGTTATCGCCATCGACTACTTCACCAAGTGGGTGGAGGCCGAACCCCTGGCGCAGATTACCGAACGAAAGATGGAGGACTTTGTCCAAAAATCCATCATCTTCAGGTTCGGGTTGCCGCATACCATTATCACCGACAATGGGTGGTAATTCAACAACCAAAATTTTAGAGATTTCTGCGCAAGGTTTCGCATCACGCACCGACTGACTTCAGTCGGGCACCCACAGTCCAATGGCGAAGTCGAGGTGACCAACCGGACCATACTACACGGGCTCAAAATCTGACTAAACGAAGCCAAAGGCCTCTGGGCCGACGAGCTAGGCTCCGTTCTGTGGGCTTACCGAACGACCCCCCGCATACCGACCGAGGAGTCGCCTTTCGGTTTGGCCTATGGGACGGAAGCGATGATCCCACTCGAGATCGGGCTGCCGTCTACAAGGGTCGAGCGGTATCAAGAGCCGGACAACTCTGATTGTCGGAGAGCCGACTTAGACCTCCTCCCCGAACTGCGAAACAAGGCTCAACTTCACATGGCTTCATACCGACAGAAGGTGGCTCGGTATTACAACGTCAAAGTCAGACCAAAGCTTTTCAGGCCTGGTGACTTAGTCTTGAGAAAGGCAGAGGTCTCGAAGCCCCTGGACCAAGGGAAGCTAGCTCCGAACTGGGAAGGGCCCTACACGGTGGCAGACACCTATGATCCAAGGGCCTACCGACTGGAGACTCTGGAAGGAAAACCCATTCCCCGAACATGGAACGCCGATAACCTGAAGTTGTATCATCAATGAACTTTGTACTTGTTCATTCGGAATGCGAATCCAGTTTGAAATCTCGGAGTTTTAACTCTTCGACTGACGATCGGCGCTCATCAGGGTCGAGCCCCGACGTGCCGACTCGGACTTGGTGTCCGCCTGAGACCGACGGCACCATCATCGATGATACATCGGACTCTTACAAAGACCGATATATCTACATGGATGGGAGTCACACTCCTTCGACGGTCGACGAAACATCGGACCCTTACAAGGACTGATATATCTATATTGACGGGAGTTGACACTCCTTCTACGATCGTACTTTCGGGCCAGACAATCGGCTAACCTACCGACTGAGCCCCGACCAAAGAAAGGCGGAATGCCTACGCGACTGCTCTCGCGACTTACCGACCTAGCTACGGCCAGTCGAAGGATATTCGGCTTACCACCATCTATCGCACGATGCGACCTCAGTCGCATTCATGACTCACCGACCGAGCTACGACCGGCTGGGAGATATTCGATTTATCACCGTATATCATGAGGCGCAGTGTAGATACCCGACACAAGGGTATCGGGATCCGACTTATCGGTGCTCCCCCGACTAAATGCGCCGGATGACATTCGACTGAACGCGTCGGAAGAGATCCGACTACCGAACCTTTATCCGGCGGTCGGTCGGCTTCCGACTCAACGAACGTGCCCGACTTACGACCTCGACCATCAAAGGCCGATCCAAAGTCGGGATTTGTTCTACCTTCGTGGCAGCACGAGTTGTCGAACGTCCTAACCGACCTATATGAGTTGGCAACTTACGTGTTTAGATGCATTCTACAACACATGAAAGAAAGAAAAACAGGCAGAGGGAAAAAAGTTTAAGTCCAAGACTGATTTCATTCAAGATCAAAGGAAGCTTGCAAAGTCAGGCCGAAGCCCAGTTACAAGTGTTCTGAGAAGAAAAAACAAAAGGGGTAAAAGACGACGAGGCCACGGTCATCCTTCCGAGTCAATCTCCTCGACCGATGGAAGGTCGGGGATGACTGGCGTGTCCACCGCGATCGGCACTGGGTCGACGGCCGAAGCAGGATCGTCGGTCGGCAAGGGACTGGCAGTCGGCAACGGGTCACGAGTTGCGGCCGTCTCTCCTTCGGCAGCTTGTTTCTGGACGGCCTCTCCCGCCACGGTGATGCCTGCCGACGACGGGTCGGCCATCTCTTCCGTGGCTTGGTCCTCGGCTCCCGACGGGATGACACTGCTGAGGTCCAGCTCCGGGTACAGGGCTTGGACCGCATCCTGACCGTCCTCGTACCCCACCCGGTACAACGTGAAGCCGGACTCCAATAGCTCTTCCCGGTACCGGTCGGTGGCACGGAAGTCATCCACCGCCCGACTCGCCGACTCCTTCGTCGACCTTGCTTCTGCTTCCACCCGATCAAGGGAGTCCTTCGCCGACTCCGCCTCTGCCTTGGCTATGTCGGTGTCGGCCTGGGCGATTGACAGATCCTCCTCAGCTTTGGCGAGCTTCTCCAGGCTGACCCGGAGCTGCTCGCGCTCGCCCTCGAGTTCGGCGGCAATGCCGTCACGCTGGCACCGCAGACGGGGCGCGGTTCGACCCTTGCGTTTGACTTCTTTTCGGGCCGACTTTAGCTCGGACCTGAGGCGAGAGACCTCGTCCACCAACTTTGCCTCCCGATCGGTCGACTGCTTCAGATGGTCGACCAGCATTGCCCGATCGGCTTCGACCGTCGCCGCCCTATCTTTTCAAGCCACCCGGACATTTTCGAACCTCCGGTATCCAGCTTCAAGTTCGGACATGGTGTAGATCAGCTGCCGACGTGAGCGTTTCGTCAGGAAAGCAAAATAATGAAAACATTAAGGAAAGAGGAGGCGAAGCGGAACTTACCTCGACCATGGTCGTGTAGAACGAGGATAACATCTCGGTCACTTGCCGAGACCTCAGCGCCTCCACATCGGCTGGGAGGAGGATCCCCTGGCACAGCCTCCTGGCCAGGTTGTGGTCGGCCAGCGCCGACGCCCCTTCGGGAAACTGAGCGCTGGGCGGCACAGTGCGACTCTCCGACCTCGTGTCGTCCGCGGGGTCCATCTGGGCTTTCCCCCGATCGGCCACTCCGACCAGCGGATCCGGTAGGGAGGGGATGCTCGAGTTTGACGCGGCACCCCCCGTTGCGGCTGCAGATGCCGTCGGATGATGTTCGGGTTTCCGAACGCCGTCCGACGCCAGACCTGCCGACGAAGCCGTCGATGTCCCTTCCGTCGCTTCCTCCGCCGGTCTCTCCTCCGGTTGCACAGCCGGTGCCGCGAGAGCTATAACCAGCTCCGACTGGTCGGTCGCCGACGCCTCGACGGTCGGCGCCGCTGTGGTGGGCTTCTTCGGCAGACGCGAAGGTCCTGCCCCCGATGCCGGCCTCTTCCTCGCCGCGTACTGCCGGATTTTGGCGTCGGTCGGCCTCATCCTCGGTGGCGACCCTGCGATACCGACAGAAATATTAATATTAATATAAGAACAAGAACGAAAGTCGAATGAAAAGACAACCGATGGATCGGGCGATACCTAGACGGGGGACCAAGCTCAGGCCAGCGTCATAGAGGGCTTGTTCGGTAACAAGCTCCCTCTGCTTCGGGACCGACATGTCCTTGAGTCGGTGGAAGTCCTCCCGGTCGTCCGCCTCCACCCGACTGTTCTCGTTCGCTTCGGTCCGGGGCACGCCCCAGTGAGAAGGAAAGCCCCAGGAAGAAGAAGATGAGACGAAGAAAAACTGGTTCTTCCACCCGTGGATGGACGATGGAAGACCAGTGATGAAGGAAAGACCCTTCCGGGGGTTGAAGAGCCACCACCCTCGGGCCTTAGGGTGGGGTCGGAGCACAAAAAATGTTCGGAAGAGAGAAATACGAGGGTTGGTCGGCAGAAGCTGACACAACAAGGCGAAGCTGATTATTAGTCGGACAGAGTTCGGCGTCAGTTGCGTCGGATAAAGTCCGTAATAATCCAGCAGATTTCGGACGAACTCCGGAATCGGAAGCCGAAGACCCGCGCGGAGATCTTCGACGTACAACGTCAACTGGCCCGGCGGAGGGTTGTTAACCCGACCGCCGACCCCTGGGGCGGAAAGTTGAAACTGCTCCGGGATGCGATACTGATCCCGAAGCCGATTAACGTTCGACCCCGAAAGCGAGGAAACCTCAACTTCCAGAGTCGACCGAGGGTCATCGGTCGGATTTTCCGACCGAACCCCCGAGATGGATTTCTGGCCATCGCACCAGAACCGAGGGAAAGGTGAGGCCAAAGAAGAAGAAGAAGAAGAAGAAAGAAGAGAAGACTCAAACGGAAACCACGGCTGAGGGAAGGGATCACGAACCCGAAACGGACCCTTTAAAGAGCGAAAGGGGAGGCGACTGCCGGTGACGACGGAGGGAGTACTCGGACAGAGTCTCTGCAGCAAATTATTCAGGGTGGGGCTTCGAGCGCAGGTGGTCCTATATATATAGGGCCGTTCGACGGCCGAGATGACCCCACGCCGACCGAGATCCCCCGGATGGGCGACACGTGGCGGCATCCGGGCCCTCCCTTCGGCCCGATGGATCGGCGCGCCCATCTCGGGATGGCCGCACTGCCTTCATTTAATACGGAGGACGCCGGCCCCAACCACCTCCGACACGTGGCAAGAGGGCCGTGGTTCCGAATTTAATCGCCCGCGGTGATTCGCGTTCCCGATGGGACGCCTGACAGCGCCCCGTGCTCCCAGGACCGGCGCTTGGTGGCGGTTTGCGTTCCCCAAAAGGCACCGGACCCCCGATCATCTGACACCAAATCGTCCGGCACCCGATTGCCTGACACCAAATCGTCCGGCACTCGATCACCGACGTAACACCTGACGCCGACGGGACGGGACGTCTGACACCGATGTAACACCTGACGCCAGCGAATCGCTCGGCATTTATGAGACACCTGACTCGTATCAACTCGCGGTACGGTCGGAATTTGGCCTGCGGCGAATCCACTCCTTTTCGTCCGGCGTTGCTGTCCAAATGGAGGCATCGGGCAGTGCACCGTCCGACTCAGGAGTGGAGGGGGGCAACTGTTGGGGGATACCGACCGACCCCGCTCGCGACGGCTTATGATCGGACATATCCGATCGACCGACCGACCGACCGATCGACCGATGGACCGACCGACCGATCGATCGACCGACGGACCGATCGACCGAACGCCATCACCGACCGATTAACGGCCCTCTACCGACCGAGGATATGTCGGTCGGGCCGACCTTTTCTATTCTCCTGACCGACTGAATCAGGAAGTCTGATGGCCGACTCTTGCAACATGTCCGGCTGACCATCAGAGGGGTCCGAATCTCCACCCGACGCCACACAGCTGGCCACCGACCTAGGGTCGGTCGACTCCTCCGATCGCCGTACGGCTGCCAGAGACTGTCAGCCCTGACAGCAACATGCGGCACTACCACCTAAGGGCATTATCCCGCCTAGAGCATTGTCAACCCTAGTGATTTGACAGCCCCACGGCGATGTGACACTTTCACGGCGACTTTGACAGTCTGCAGTGAGTTGACAATTCCTCAATTGTCTGCGCCATTAATGACGGCGCCATACCACGCTCCACTATATATATCGGGGAAGGCAACAGTGCAAGGGGCCCTTGAAAAACAACAGGCTTGCACCCTCTCTCTCTCTTTCTCTCTCTCGATTGAGCTCTCTGTCTTCATTTCACTGTTGCCCAGTCACCTCTCTGACTTGACCGTCGGAGGGTCCCCGTCGGAGCCGCCTCCGATCAGTGTGGACTTCCCTTTTTGCAGGTGCTCGTTCCCGACGATCAGGCGACGAGGGGATCGCCGAATCAATGGCTCGATCGTCGATCACCGAACCAACACGGCCGATCGTCGATCACCGAATCAATGGCTCGATCATCGATCGCCGAACCGATGGCCTCGGCCTCTGAAGGCAAAAGGCTCCGACCAACATGACCGATCGCCGATCGCCGAATCAATGGCTCGATCATCGATCGCCGAACCGATGGCCTCAGCCTCTGAAGGCAAAAGGCTCCGACCAACATGGCTCGATCATCGATCGCCGAATCAACGGCTCGATCATCGATCACCAAACCGACGGCCTTGATCTCTGAAGGCAAAAGGCCCCGACCAACATGGCTCGATCATCGATCGCCGAATCAATGGCTCGATCATCGATCGCCGAATCAACGGCTCGATCACCGATCACCGAACCGACGGCCTCGACCTCTGAAAGCAAAAGGCCCCGACCAATATGGCTCGATCATCGATCGCCGAATCAACGGCTCGATCACCGATCGTCAAACCGACGGCCTCGGCCTCTGAAGGCAAAAGGCCCCGACCAACATGGCTCGATTGCCGATCGTCGAATCTACGACTCCGTCGTCGGCCTGATCGTCGAATCGCCAAACCAACGGCTCAATATATGTCTCGATCGTCGAGGACACATCGGATTCTACGACGGAGATCGAAGGGGCAGAATATCTACGACGGCCCCCACCTCTGAAGGCAAAGGGCTTCGACTAATGCGGCTGGCTAACTTGCCGACTTAGCTTCGACTAAAAAGGGCAAAACACCAAGACGACCACAGTCGCATTCGCGACATACCGATCTGGTCACGACCGGTCGAAGGATATTCGGCTTGCCACCGTTTATCATACATCCCGACGCATACGTCCGACCAAGGATCGGACAATGGATATTCGACTTGCCATCGTTATCCTATCCAAATACGTCGGACGCTACTCGACTATCAGATTCTGTGGAATGATCGTGTCGACGAGCAACGTTCGGAGGTTGGCCGACCTCCGACCCGACGTGCATGCTCGACCTACAGTCGGAACGACCGATATTGGATCGTTCATTGATGTGGTCGCCAGAGTCGGGGCAAGACGAGATGGAAAACCACTCCTTTCGTTCGAAGCCGTCACCCACGTGTTCACGCGAGCCAACACGACATCGGATTCAGGAGTGGGGGGGCAACTGTTGGGATATACCGATGGACGACCCCGACGGACGACCGACGGATGACCCCGACGGACGATCCCGACGGACAACCCCGACCGACGACTCCGACGGACGATCCCGACCGACGACCGATGAACGACTCCGACGGATGACTCCGACTCTGACGGACGACCCCGACGGACGACCGACGGACGACTCCGACGGACGACCCCGACGGACGACTCCGATGGACGACCCCGACCGACCGACGACCCCGATGGACGACCCCGACTGACGACCGACGGATGACTCTGACTCCGACGGACGACCCCGACCGACGACTGATGGATGACTCCGACGGACGACTCCGACGGACGACCCGACCGATGACTCCGACGGACGACCCCGACGGACGACCCCGACGGACGACCCCGACCGACGACC